>NW_020291626.1:0-21979 GCF_003184755.1 Aspergillus piperis CBS 112811 | reverse complement strand
GGGGGGGGGATCTTTGCCCAATTCAGCGAGCGAATAGCGTGGCCCTGTTTGTCCCTCAGTCCAACAGTTATATATAATCTCAGCCAGTAGCTGCCCAACCAATAGTTGTTTTTAAAAAAAAAAAGAGATACACATCTCGTTCATATTCACATTGAAAATGGGGCAGAATCGGAGTATTCCTATCATGAAATGACTACTATCAATCAAGCTACCCTGGAATAAAAATATATGATAATATTTCTATATAGGCCTTGTGGTCGGGAAGAATGTCGATTTCGGACCCGGAATGTACAACTCCAGTACTATCTACTTGTTCTAGCCACTACCAACCGACAGATCTCAACAGATCAATTGGAGTCTGTATTAATCCCCTGAAGTTGCCAGCCGGTTACTGAGTTGTTCGACATCATTTTGTTCATCAAGACTTCGATTCCAGTGGAAGTGGACTCGCCGCCCTCCATGCTTCATTTGTCGACCATATAATGACTGTACCACCTACCTAAAGTGAAAGCCTGGAGTAGAATATTCATCCTACCCTTGAACCGCAAGTCTAGAACGGCCATGGACTCTCCTACCAAACAACGATGAGATAAGCCAAAAGGAACGAAGTCGCCGAATCTGCAAGCAATTCGGCGACGGCGACCCACCATGCAGCCTGCAGCCTTCCATCCTTCCCGGCACTATATAGGGTTGACCTTGACGGATCGAAGCCACAGAAAGTCTACCAAGTCCTCAGACAAGCAAACACAGACTTCCATTCCCTCTGAATCTCCAACACTCTTCCTCCGAGCAAAGCAGCAAAGACCATGCAGCCCATCACTCTCTACTCGCACCCATCGGGCCTAATCCGTGGAAGGTCGCCATCATCCTCTCCGCTCTGCGCATCCCCTACGAAACGATCATGGTTGACTTCACCGAGGTGAAAAAGGAGCCCTACGTGAGCCTCTGTCCCAATGGACGGCTGCCAACCATCGTGGATCCCAACAAGAACATCACCCTGTGGGAGTCAGGCGCCATTGTGAACTACCTAATTGAGACCTATGATCCGAGCCACCAGCTGAGCTATGACACGTTTCCCGAACGCCACCAGCTGCAGCAGTGGCTGCATCTCCAAGTGTCCGGGCAGGGGCCGTATTACGGACAGCTAGGCTGGTTCCGGCGGCAGCCCGAGCAGGTGCCCCAGGCCATCGAACGCTACACGGCGGAAATCCGACGCGTGATGAGCGTGCTGGACCGGGTGTTGACGGACCGCGAATGGCTTGTGGGAGACAAGTGCACGTATGCAGACCTCTCCTTTGTTCCCTGGCAGGATCTGGTGCCGTTGGTGGTCGGGGACCAGCGCGTGGTGCAGGAATTGACCGAGCAATTTCCCCATGTGGAGGCGTGGATGCAGAGAATGAAGGCGAGACCAGAGGTACAGAAAGTGCTGAAGGAGAAGAGCGAGGCGATGGCATCGAATTAGGGACAGCATGTAAATAAATGGGTCGGATAGATAGAGACCATCTCATGGGTCTAATGATTTTAGACTCGCCGAAATAGTGGATCCTTTCCCGGGCCCCTCCCGATAGGCAGGCGCCGATTGTGCCCGTCACACCAGGGCATCAACTCTTGAAATTAGCTGAAGTTAGAAGGAGAGTGTTCCAATTTCACGCCGAACTGGCAATAAATCAAACAGTTTAGGAGAATGTCGACGAAGCATTTCTACATCCTGAGTACCGGACCACGCGAACGTGGAGCAATCCTGGGGGGAAGCGTCGGCGAACTAAAGATCATGTCCTTACAGAGCATATCACCTAGACATGCATTGAGATTATTGATAGTCGATGGGAGCCCCACCGAAAGCATCCGATCTTGCCGGACTATGTCTTTTTTATAAAGCGACCGAGTATCGGTTTGCTTAAGATGATGAAGCAGATCAAATGCGACCGTCATAGCCATCATGCGATCCAGTAGCTCGGACAGCAGTGAACCCAAGACGGTCGCTCTACCCTCATCGTCACTGCCCCTATGGGAGGATGGTCCCGCTAATGGTCAGAACTGGAGTCGTTCCAAAAAGATTTACAATACTGCTGTGCCGTCGCTTCTTTGTCTGTTGATGTGAGTTCACACACGCGGGAATGGAGACGCCTTCCATGAACGACGACTGATACTAATCATAACATTGCAATGTTGATAGATCGTTCGCGCTGGCTATCTACTCTCCTTCCCACAGCCATGTTCAAGAAGCCTTCCACACCTCGACTACAAAATCTCTGGTGCCCTTCGCTATGTACGTCTATGGCCTGGCCTTCGGGCCCATGATTGCAGCTCCCATCAGTGAGACCTACGGTCGTCGCTTCATCTACCTCGTCATGACCCCCATTGCTATGCTCTTCATCCTCGGGGCGGGCTTCGCTCACAACCTCGCCACTCTCGCTGTGTGTCGCTTACTGGCGGGGACGTTCATCTCAGCGCCCTTGGCCGTTGGGGCGGGCACAATCATGGACGTCTGGAGTGGACAAGCTACCGGGCGCGGTGTCACCCTACTCATGACCACTGCCTTCCTTGGCCCGGCCATTGGATCGCTAATTGGGGGCTGGATCGCCCAGTACAAGGATTGGCGCTGGTCGCAGTGGACATCGCTATTCCTCGGGGCAGCCTTTTGGATCTTCAGCATGGGGGCCCAGGAGTCCTATGCCCAGCCCCTGATCCGTCGCCGTGCTGCTAAACTAGGACTCCCAGTTCCTCCCAGCCCAATTCCACCGGGCTGGGCTGGGATCCAGATGATGCTCACGGTGACTTTGGCACGACCAGTGTATATGATCTTCACCGAGCCGATTGTGAGTCTGTGTTCGATGTATTCGTCCCTCAACTTCTCTGTCTTGTTCTGTTTTCTCGCCTGTGTTCCGCTCGTTTACACCGATGTGTACGGCTTCACCCCGGGCCAATGCGGACTGGTTTTTATTGCGTTGGCCCTGGGTTGTCTGCTTGGAAGTGTCGGGCTGTTGGTGGCGGACCACTATACATTGGCGCGGCATCTCCGGCTTCATCCGGGAGGAGGGATCGCCCCGCCCCCAGAGCGCGTCTTGTGGGCTGCCATGATTGGCGGTCCGTTGATGCCAGCTGCTCTGTTTTGGTTTGCCTGGACCTCGGCCAGTCATGTGCACTGGATGAGCAGCATCGTCGCGATCGGTCTTTTCGGCTGTTCCAACATTATGGTATTCGTGAGTTGGCATGTCGTCTCACCCGACATTGAAATCCGAACGCTGACCCTATTGCCTGCCGCAAGATATCTACTGCACTCTACCTCACCCGGGTGTACGGTGCCAAGTTCGGAGCTTCTGCGCTGGCCGCCAATGGCTTACTGAGGTACGGCATTGGCGGCTCATTTCCTCTTTTTACAATAGCCAGTAAGTCACTCGTATAATTCCCCTTCCTAGTCAGCCACTAATAATGGTCACGCCTCCAGTGTATCATAACTTGGGCTATAGCTGGGCATCTAGCTTATTGGGGTTCTTGGCCGCTGCTTTTGCGCCTCTGCCCTGGTTGTTCTTCCGTCTAGGAAGTCGCATACGTGCGCATAGCGCTTACACTTCGACCTGAATCATGCGAGTGAGGGAATTTGTATAGAATAGCTATGAAGCCCTGTTCGACAAATCTGTGCGAGAGTCCTGGCCTCCTGGAAGGGATCTAGGTTAATTAAAATTAAACCTTGATCCTGTAGTATCAAAGATAAACTGATAGATTCGGCGTTTTCTGAATCTTAACATCTTAAACCTTTATTTGAGTGGCTCGCTCCTTACTATTCCAGTATATTGACGCGAGATTGTATGCCTTAATAATCTTCTGCCTGATACAACGTAGCTACTATATCTATGAGACCCACTTCATCCCCACTATCGTGATGAACCCTCGATTCAAATGCATTCATCCACTGACGCTTTGTCATCCACAGCTTTGTCTAGACCGGATGCACTGCTGTGGCACTGATACGTTTTAAACTCTCGCGCGGGCACTCGCGCCATAAACATCTCGTCAATCTCCTCCAACGAACGGCGTTTTGTTTCCGGTACAAACATCCAGACAAACGCCGCCGCGATGACGGACAGTGCGCCGTATATGAAGGCTACCTTACCCCCAATAGCAGCCTGAGTGTAGGGATTCACAAAGACGATGACCAGACCGGTGCCGTATGCCGAAGATCCCGCCAGCGTAACCATCTTCTCGCGGACAGCGGTCCCTGTGGGTGGAATTTCGGCGGTGATTGCCCAGGCCAACGGGCCCCATGTGCTCTGAAATGTAAAGAACCAAAGCATGAGCATGACTACCACAGCGATGGAGAGGGAGGATGAGGCTGTGGAAGGGGTGGTGAGGCCGCCAATGGTCAGCATACATGCACCGAGGAGGCCAGATGCCGGGAGGAGCACGTTGCGACGACCCAGCCGGTCAGCCATGAACATTCCCGTTAAATTGCCGATTATGCCGATGATATAGACAATCACCGACATCAACAAAACCTGGCGGAAACCGACCTGTTCCAGAAAAACGGCCTGATAGTTGGCCACGAAGGAGATTCCCACTGGGCTTGCTGGAAGATCTGTGCGCCCACAGCGATGAGAGTGCGACGGAAGTAGACGGGATCTGTGAAGCAAGCCATCCAGGATGCGAGCTCCTTCTCTTGTTGTTGTTGGTGTTGCTGCAGGACGAGTTGTTGTTCGATGGAAAGGATTTCGGCCTCAGCGGCAGCGGCGTCTAGGGCATGCAGCCGGCGCAGGCTGGCGATGGCGGCAGCACGACGGCCACGACGGAGTAGCCAGTAGGGTGATTCAGGAAGGAGGGGCAGGCTCAGCCACCCCATGGCGGGAATAGCTACTTGCGTCACCACAACACTGCGCCAGGCCCAGTCGCTCGGCACATGACGACAGAGGTAGACGATAAGGGCGGCACAAAAGCCGCGTACCATCAGGAAGGCATTATATAGACCCGTCATCATTCCTCGGAGGTGCTGGGGTGCGCACTCTCCTTGGTAGACCGGAATGACCGTCGAGGCGATGCCACCGGCGAAGTAGACGACTACCTTGCCCACCAGAAATTGCGCGTAGCTGTCCTGGCAGGATGCTTCAATGGCGACTCCGGCAGTCGCCACCGCCGATTGCACCCAGAGGCTGTTCCGCCGTCCAAGCCGTTCGTTGAGAGGTGTTCCGCACACCAGCCCGAGGATGACTCCTACATAGCCCAGACCTGTGCCGAGGGACTGTTGTCGATTACTGAGGGACCAGGCCTGTTGAAACGGGTCATAGTAGCCAAAATGACGGTTAAACTGCGTCAAGCTCATCATACTTGCCCACCAGCCCTGATCGAAATAAAGCCCGCGGATGAGACGGAGCCGAAGATAGCCACGACCCAGATGAGCCAGGGGAAACCCCGTGAAGGGTTGGAAGATGACATGCTTGGAAGGATAAAGTTCTAAAGACAGAGCATAGACAGGTTCCCTCGCCAGCGCACTCCTCGATTAAGACAGAGAATTGGCAGACTCTACTTCTATCCTACGCGAGAGGGAAACACTACCAGCTTTAAGTCATGCCAAATACGAGCATAACCGAGCTTGGCCGACAAGCAAACTCCCAGTGCTAGTTTTAGCGTTTCAACAATCATCCTTCACCTCCATAAGGGCTTACTGGAAGGGGATATTGGGTGCCTGATAATGACCAGAGTCGGAGCATCTTGATACCTCGTTGGAGCTCGAAGGAAGCGAGACAATTCCCCCGCGGGGAAGGACTTCATGAGAGGTGGGTCATGTTCATGGCAGGCCCATGAAAAGAACCAGATACTCATGCGAGGGCGGGTCCAACACGAACCTTAGTGTCACGTCCATGCTAGTCAAATCCTAACCTCTGAGCTGTGGGCGCTGAAGGCCTCATACCATGTTCTAAGTCGGGATCTTGTCCGCAAGAGGCAAACCTGTATGGCGGCCCAGTGGACCCGGCGGACCCACTAATTCGGCGACTGATTCTCCACTATATCGCCGGGACTAATAGGGCATCACCAGTGAAGAATCTTCATACAGTAACAAGATCGGTTTGTCACACCGGAGGACTGGAGGAGGAAATCCGGATAGAAAGTCCATATTCTTCCCCGTGGGGGCGGGAGTGTAGAGTCGTAGAGATGCAAAGTGGAGTGCATGGGTGACCAGGAAAGAACAATTACCCTCTCCTTCCCCCGATCTCTGCCAACAGTATCCCCAAGATCAACCATTTCTGGGATTTCCATACCGATCTGCTGCTCAACATGTCCCAGGAAGAAAGAGCATCCTCCCATGTGCGTCAACTGCTCCAGTCCCTTACGCTGGAGGAGAAAGTGGCCCTCCTGGCGGGCAAGAACATGTGGGAAACCGTCAACATCGACCGCCTACACATCCCCAGTCTGAAGATGACGGACGGACCAGCCGGTGCCCGGGGCTCCAAGTGGACCTACGGCTCCCTGACCACCTGGATACCGTGCGGAATCTCCCTGGCTGCTACCTTTGATCCGGCGATGCTAGAGCAAGTTGGAAGGGTGTTGGGCCAGGAGGCGCGCCGAAAGGGCTGCCAGGTACTGTTGGCACCCACCATGAACTTATCGCGCTCGCCCCTAGGTGGTCGAAATTTCGAGAGTTACGGCGAAGATCCCTATTTGGTCGGAGTGACCGCCACGGCGATGATCCGAGGTATTCAGGCACAGGGAGTGGGCGCGTGCATGAAGCACTTTATCTTGAACGATACTGAGACGCGGCGATTCAATGTTGACCAAACCATTGATGAACGCACCTTACGCGAGGTCTACATGAAGCCGTTTACGATGGTTCTCGATGACCCGGCTAGCACGCCTTGGACGGCCATGGTTAGCTATCCCAAGATTAACGGCCTGCACGCCGACATCAGCCCACATATTCTTCCTCGTCTACTCCGGCAAGAGCTGCAATTTGATCGTCTGGTCATGAGCGACTGGGGAGGGCTGAATAGTACAGCCGACAGCCTGCGCGCCACAACTGATCTCGAAATGCCGGGTCCAGCCGTCCGCCGCGGAGAACGCTTGCTGGCTGCCATTCGAGCTGGGGAGGTCGAGGTGGCCGCGCATGTCGACCCGAGTGTCCGCCGTTTCTTGCAGCTCCTGGAGTGCACAGGCCTGTTGGGAGACGCTACAGAGGCCACCGAACACTCCGAAGCTGCTACGGATGATCCCATCTTTCACCGAATCGCGCGCGATGCAGCCCAGAGTGGGCTCGTCCTGCTCAAGAATGACAAGGCCATCCTGCCTCTCAAGCCGACCACGCTGCAGCGAGTCGCCATCATTGGGCCCAACGCTCGTCAGCCCACCGCGGGCGGTGCCGGCAGCGCCGCTGTCAACCCTTTTTACGTCTCGACTCCGGAAGCCTGCCTGCGCGATGCCCTTCATGCGGCCAACGCAGAGCTGCAGGTCTCCTACGAGCAGGGGATCCCGAGCAGCCTGCGCCCGCCTTTACTGGGAAAGCTCTTGACTGTCCCCGACGGGTCCCGGAGCGGCTGGCAAGTTAGCTTCTTTGAAGGTCATGCGCTGGAGGGTCCGGTGGTAGCGTCTAGTATGTGGGACGACTCGCTCATCTATCTATTTAGTGATGGTGATGTCCCGGCCGTGTTGGACGACCGGCCATACTCCTACCGTGCCACCGGGGTGGTCACTCCGCAAGAGTCAGGTCGCTATACCTGGAGCCTGGCAAATACTGGGAAAGCCAAGCTCTTTGTTGATGACGAGTTGTTAATTGACAACACGGAGTGGACTGGTCTGACGGGCGGATTTCTGGGCTGCTCTAGCGCAGATAAGACAGCCAGCGTCTATCTGGAAGCGGGCCGCGCCTACCAGCTGCGGGTGGACAACGTGGTCACGCTGCCAGTGGTAAAGGCATTTGACAACACGCTATTCCCGCGGATCTCCGAAATACGAGTTGGCCTGGCCTTGGAGCAGGACGAGCAGGAAATGCTGGCGCAGGCCGTGGCGGCCGCCCGGCAGGCCGATGTGGCGGTGGTGGTGGTGGGCCACAACAAGGATTCGGAGGGCGAAGGAGGCGACCGCGCAACGATGCAGCTTCCCGGTCGCACGGACGAGATGGTCAGCGCTGTCTGTGCCGCTAATCCCAACACCGTCGTGGTTGTGCAGTCGGCCAGCGCCGTGGCCATGCCGTGGGTCGATGCTGCCTCGGGGCTGGTGATGGCTTGGTATCAGGGGCAGGAAAATGGGCATGCATTGGCAGCCGCTCTGCTCGGCGACTGCGACTTCAGCGGTCGACTCCCCATTACCTTCCCTCGACGGCTCGAAGAACATGGCTCCAACGCCTGGTTCCCGGGAGAGGCTGCGCAGGACCGCAACACCTTTGGGGAAGGGGTGCGTGTCGGGTATCGCCATTTCGATGCCCAGGGGATCCCTGCCCTCTGGCCCTTTGGCTTTGGTCTTTCGTATACACGATTCCAGCTGACCGACATTCGGGTCTGCGGTCGCGTGGAGGGACGTTCCCGGGAGTCTCAGTTTGCGTTGATCCAGGCGCGCGTCTGCAATGTCGGAGGCCGCGACGGGCAAGAGGTGGTCCAGGTATATGTAGCGCCATCAGCCCAGATCCGGGAGGCTGGGGAAATGAGCTTCCCCAAGACTCTGGCGGGCTTCTGTAAAATTGCTGTACCAGCGGGAGTGTCGCGCGAAGTGTCGATCCCCATCCGGGGGTCGGAGCTGAGCTGGTACGATGCTCGGGTGGCGCAGTGGCGATTGGATGCGGGCAAGTATGCCTGCTGGGTTGGTCGAAGTAGTAGCCAGATTGATGCGGAATTGGAGATTGAGGTGGCAGAGGGAGATGACATAGACATGGGACACTAGAGTAGTTATAGTTACCCGAAGTTAGAGTGAATGACAGGTATCTTACATCAACTGGAAAAATGGCCCTTGTAGACAAGATGAATGTCTACCATTGGGTCTGCAGTGATCGGAAGAATAAATGTCCGGCAGTCTGTGACTACTTAAGCGGTTGCTAACGCGAACTAAGCTAATTCAACTAGTATTAATAGGCGGCATAGTAAGACCTGGTTCCCTCGTCCACAATCCCTCATCACTCTTTCTATCTAACATACAACTTCTACTACCAAAATCATAGCGTCGCTCCCATAGCATCTTGTCGCCATCTATGGATCTTACCGCCCCCGTGGCCTGTTTGGGCTGCCGAGAAAAGCATCTCAAATGCGACGGCAATCTGACCGGCTGTGCTCGCTGCCAGTCCTTGGGGCTCACCTGCCGCTTCGTGCCCTCCCGTCGTGGTCGCAAGTGTCGCCCAGCAGCACCAGCAGCAGTTCCCCACGACACCACCAGTCTGCCCACTCCCAACTCCAATTCAATACCGGTGGATCCCATCTCTTTCTCAACAGGTCCCTTCGGGCAATGCCACAGCCTGGAATACCCGCAGCATGCGGGCTCCATGCCTTGCGATCATGGGCTGCAGCTGATCTCCCTGTACTATCTCCACTTTCACCAAGCCCACCCGTTCCTGGCCCCCATGCAAGTCCTGCTCGAGTCGGAAACCCCCACGTTCCTGCTTGATATTATGGAGTTCATCAGCCTCCATTACTTGTCCCCGCAGCTGTTTCAGGATAGCAGCGAGTCCCTTGGTCTGGCCGTGCAGGCTGCGGACCTGACCATTGAAAAGGTGCAGGCCTTCCTGCTCCTCGCCATTGTGCATCACGGGCGACAGCAGGCCCCTGACGCCCGCTCATATCTGGGGCAGGCCCTGCAGGGTGCACTGGACCTGGGCTTGCACCGTCGGGAGACCTCGGACGCCATCCGTGCGGATGCTCCCTTCCAGGCCGAGAGTCTGCGGCGCACCTGGTGGGAGATCGTTGTGATCGATGTGCTGCTGGCGGCTGTCCAGGTCGATGGGGTTTTGCAGTTCCACATGGAAGAAACCCCCACCACGCCTCTTCCTGGTGAGCTGGATCAGTATCAGGCTAGCGACGTCATCTCCGACCCCAACCCCTTTCCGTCCACCCTGGCGGATCTGGAACAAAACGCTCTGTTCTGCGGTGATGTGGAATTCTCCCCGGGGGCTTACCGCGTCGAGGCTGCGTTGATGCTTCGCAATTGCCTCCGAGCCGGCCAGACGCACGTCAGTGAGGAGACACTAGACATACTGAACGCGGCCAACATCGCCTGGTTCCATCGACTGCCGCCACGCCAACGGTCCATGCTTCAGCTCAACGGGGTGCAGGACGAGCTGATGACACATGCCATGATGTTGATGCACTGCGCCACCATCTATTTGCACTTCCCACGCTCCTGTCTGCTCGCATTCCTGCCCGTCACAGGCCAGGTGATGTGCTCATCCCCGGCCTTATTCGTCACCAGTACCCTGGACCCTCAAGAGCACACCCACAGGGTTATCAAGGGGTCTGTTAGACTGTCTCAGCTAGCAGCCTTGTCCACCTCGGTTGTCAGTCATACTCCTTTCTTTGCCTGCACCCTGGTCCTCAGTTCCGTTATCCAAGTTGCCGCCATGTTCAGCGAGAGTCTGCATTCCTCTAAGGCGAGCCAGAGACAATACCTAGCTCTCAACCTTGCCGTTCTAAAGTCTATGGGACAAACCTGGCCCATTGCTGCTGCTGCCTCACAACGAGTGCGTCAAGCCATGATCGAAGTCCACAATGCGATCCCACGAGCTGCCAACCTGTTGCTTGGGGAAGTCACCCCTCCTCCCTAATACACCGGCGTACATTCGGTGAAGAGTGTCGTTGCCAAGCTTGTAACACCCGTTTGCTTCCATATAGAAGGCGAATGACCCTGCTGTCGCTGTGCGTGCATCGAACCGCGCTTCTTGTGATGCTCTTGAGCACTGCTTATGTTCTACGCCTATGCGAATATAAGTAGGCAGCCTGAGCATTGTCAAGAACTAATCGATCATCAGCTCTACGTGCACTCATCGCGGCGCAGTTGTCTCCGGAGTCACTAGACCCCTGCCCCATGGGTAAAGCTTCCCCAACCGGCACAGGCCGCACCTGTGAGCTCATTTACGAAAGCCCGGAGCATCGGGGCTTCCGCGGAGTCTGAACTGTGCTACGCAGGAGTAGACGGGGATCGGCGAGAAAAGCCAAGGCGGGGTTCCCAATGGATGGATGTGGAATGAAGCAGATGAGAGTGAACATGTGGGTCTGGGCTTACACTGTCAATCAAGAAAGCCTTTCCAAGATCCTGGCGTTGCCGTCACACGGACGCGCCGACACTACGACTAAGTACTCCCCGAACAGCAGAAGCCCGTCTTTCACGATTAAAAATGTGCGAATGAATATATATTTGCCTAGCAGGTGAGATTATGTTAATTCGACAGAATCGCCAGATGAAGGGCGCCGGACATCTAACAGCCCATTCATTGTTGCGAATTTGCTAGGGACATTCGAGATAGACGAACTTTCCGTTGCTCATGGAAGGTAGAAAATAGGGGCGAATAATATCAATACTATCATCGCGATGCGTATGAATTCTAGCGTCCCAGACTAATTTTTTATCCAACCAAGCGTTTACGCGACGGTTAAAAGTATGGGACAAAGACGGGCGTACAGAGAGAATGGCATACAGCCAAACAGACGTCGTGAAACCAACCGAGTGATCCGGATCCGACAGGGTACCTTACCGTACAACCCAGGCACACATATGCCCCGTGGAATAATATGGGGATCGTCTTCGACAGCATGCGGGATCCTTCTTCGGCTCCACTGCAGATCCGCATCAGACCCTGAGTTGGAAGCTTGATACTCGGTGCCCGCGCGCTCCGCTGCGGCGAATTCCTCAAAGGTGTTGGGCAATCGGACTTATGATGATTCTGTGTATAGCTCTGTGTTCCGAACTGTATTATGGATATGTTCGTAAAGACTATTCCAATTCATATCGACAGTACGTGATTCAGGGGGATCTCCCTGACTACGGAACCTCATCCTGTTCGCAGAAAACTTGGACCCGGCAAATGGTATAACCACACGTCTTTTTATGAAAGGCGTCTGTCGAAGAGGGTAGTATGGGAAGGTTTTGAGTGCTACTCAGACACAGAGGGGTAAGAGCTAAGGCTACTGCCATCGCCAACCTCTATCAGCTTTGCTGGTACCATCGGCAATCCTTTGAAGTGGGCTCTGTTTCTCCATGTCAGTGCGTTTCGGGATGTAGAGGAATCTACATGCAGCTGTCCATGGAAAGGCCTTATGGAGGAATATACATCGGTTAAAGCTGAAGGATCAAGGCTCATCCATCTTTCGGCAAAGTGCTAGCCCGAGCCTTTACGGTTCATACACCCTGTAGCGATGATGGGAAGCAAAAGTGTCTCATGTAGAGAGGCTCTGTGGTCTTCCACAAACATACACGGAGACGCTTCCGAGTTGTCACCATTGCGGTAATTAGAATCAGCTATAAAATCGCGATGGAGGATACATAGGTACACCATACCCCGCTTAGGAAGAGAATCATAAACATCCTCATCCTCATCAACCACCTCTCAGTTCATTACGTCTCTGGGGTAACCTCACTCAGACCACTGTAAGAATGGTCAAGCTACTTCCTACCTTCGTGTTTCAAGCTGTCTTTGCTCTCGCAGCAGCGGAGTACCTCAATTGTACCACAAACTGCGCCAACGGGGTGAATCTTGGCGGGTGGCTTGAGCAAGAATGTACCATCGATACTACTTGGTGGGCAAATATTCCAAGGTGCGGACGATGAATGGGGCCTCTGTGTAAACCAGGGTCCGCAGTGCGGTCCTAATCCTAGAGCGAAGATATGCGACCTATATCACAACCTCGGATATCGACAATCTGGCAAACGCCGGCTTGAATATTTTGCGCATCCCCACTACGTATGCCTCTTGGGTCAAAGCGCCTGGGTCACACTTGTATTCAGGGAACAGGGTTAGGTTTCGTTTCTGAACAACATTGCGACATATGCTATCACCAAGCATTACATGCAACTAATCATTGGTGTACCCTCGCTCCTTGAAGAGGCAACAGGATAGTATGGATGGTTCAACAACTGTGGCCCGTCGAACCTTTATCATTCTGCATAAGAATTATCTCACTATTGATTTTAGCACGATGTTCGTGACGGTGGACTTCTCATATGCTTGAGATTTTGAACCGGCTTGTTGCGCACAATGTACAGCCTTCATAGTGGGATAATTAGCAAACAATGCTACAGGTGTATATCCTGCAGCAAATTCCTAACTGTTATGGTGTCCCCGTGTCTGGTTTAGTCCATGATAAACGAGAAATAGTAGTTTACTGGTCTGAAGTACACGTATCGCTGGGCTTTGCCAACAGGATTTCGATGGTAAAGGGCCATAATACACTCATGAGATCTTCTCGACAAGTTGAGGGGTGCATTTTGATGACACAACGTGTATAGAAGCGCCAACTAGTGGCCCAATTTATCAATGATATGTTGCTGAACCTTGCCGTTCTTCTGTCTAGTACATTATCTCCCAGCAGACATGGTGTCGTGTACTCTTAGGTTGTAAGTCCCTATCTGTTGTTTGTCCAGCGCTTAATACTCCAATAAGCTCTCGACTCTCAACTCTTTATCCCCGCAGCACCGATTAGACCCGAAGATACCCGATTATCGGTGCCGAATGCCAAACCACGTTTTCTGAAACGCATCGACAAACCCATTGCTGTTGTTCCGTTATTGCCTCCGACTCCGACCTCAACAACTATGGACTGGGATCATCTTGCTGAGGACTATAATGACAAGTTGTTTGCTGGCTGGCTACAATTGCTTTCCCAGCAGTCCCCTGCCTTGCCGTCGAGACTCGCAACCCAGCATCGTCGTGGCACTGCACGGGTAGCTGATGTCTCACAGTTTACCACGGGCGCTTACAATATTTGCTGCATTGTTACCTTTGAGGATGGATTCCGTGCACTTGTTCGGTTCCCAATCCTGGGTAGAAGCCGCTTTCGGACAGAAAAGAGTAGAAACGAGGCTTCAGTCATGAAATTCCTATCTCAAAATACCGCGCTCCCTGTCCCCCGCATTCTTGGGATGGGTCGATGGGGATGCGGCCCTTACCTTGTCATAACTTTCATTGAGGGAATGTTGTTGTCCAATCGCCTTGGGGACCCAACAATCCAGTCGCCCAGCTTAAATCCAAATGTTTCCGACTCCGACATTCAAAGTGACTGTCGCGTGATGGCGCAAGTTATCTTGGAATTGTCTAAACCAATCTTTTCGTCTATTGGAGCTCTGGAAGAGGGATCTCAGATGTGGAAAGTAGCTCAAAGGCCACTAACCCTCAATATGAACGAACTGGTGCGCGTTGGAAATCTTCCTCCTGGCATATTTGCCGAAGAAACATTCAGTACCGCGGGCGAATATTTCGAGGAACTCGCGAGACAGCAGCTTCTCCACCTTCAATACCAACGGAACGATGCTGTTGATGATGAGCAAGATTGTCGGAAGAAATACATAGCCCGCTGCCTTTTTAGGAAAATCGCCCGGGAGTATAAAAAGCAGCAGTCGGGTCCGTTCCATCTTTACTGCGACGATTTGCGTCCGTCAAATGTACTTGTTGCAGGACAAGACTTTTTACTCACTGGTGTTATTGATTGGGAATTTACTTACGTTGCGCCTGCCGAATTTACCTATACTGCACCCTGGTGGCTCCTCTTCGAGAGCCCCGAAGCTTGGGAGACAGACTTGCATGTATTCTTGGCACGGTACACACCACGCTTGCATCTCTTCCTCAATGCACTCCGATCATGCGAGGACGAGATGATCCGAAAGGGTGCATTAAAGGAGTATCAGCGACTTTCAGGACACATGGCAGAGTCTTTGAATAACGGGCTTTTTTGGTTCTGCCTTGCTGCTAGGAAAAGCTACATGTTTGATGATATCTATTGGCAATTTCTTGACAAACGACATTATGGACAGGGATCTCTTGAAGATAGGCTTTCGCTTTTGTCACAGGAGGAGTTGGATGGACTCGAGATGTTTGTTTCTTTGAAGATGCAACAAGCACGTGAGAACCGCTTGGACGAACATATATCAATTGACAAGCTTATTGATCTTTGAAATATATAATGCTAATCCGACTACTAGTCTCTCATTGCATGCAGTATATGTCACCAGTTATCCGATTGCTATATTTTACCGTACTTTGGATCTTCAGGACGTCGGGAAGTTCTGGTGCAAATCTACGTTTACCCACGACAATATGCCGCGCCCCAACTTCTTCAACGTCATACAAGCTATTATACAGACCTGTAATATAGACTGAAACGGAAGTAAGATGCTAGTTATGAGTACTGCCATTAGGTGATGTGATATTTAATGTAGTTCCTGATACAACCTATCTTTGATACACGTTCAACATGAATGATATTCTACGTAATAATACCCTTCAAACCCGCTGAGGTTCAATAACACTGCGTAACCGCTGCTTTCACCGGACATACTGAATGTACCCTATATATTAATGTACTACCAATATGCTGTGAGTGAATTACCTACTACAGCATAAACTAGTCAATGCCGTCGTCGATGATGTGAAACGGGAGATGCTGACGGGAGACCACCCGCACCATGGAGATGTAGGAGTGTTGAGATGGGAGTAGCACCCGGGTAGAAACTCGTCGGCATGGGAGGAATAGTAAAAGGGCTCGTTGATGGCAGATCAGAGGTGAAGTCAGCTGCCATTATTGGCGCAGCATAGGACCTTTCTTGTTAGTAATTCTGGGTCGAAATGAACTACGAGGTAGTCACGTACGGGGTGGCAGTTATAGTCTGTTTGCTGGTAAAAGACTTCAAATCTGTTGTTCCCTTTGCACTAGGGAGACAGGCCCCATCTCCATAGGCATTTTCACACAGCCAGACCACATAGCTGGTGTCGTTAGCCCAGAGGTTCACATTGTCAATGGTAATATCGTAGCATGGGATGTCAGAGTCACACTGTAGACGGATCACTGGGCGTGAGGCGCTAGCAGATTCTCCGTGCCAGTTCTATATATTCAAACAAATTAGGATATCCTCAGACATTAAAATTGGTCCGTGCACTTACTCGGAATGTGAGGTTGGACACTTGAACTCCTACTGAGCCTCGGTCGTCCCCCCAGGCCTCGTCTATGGCTAGCGGGTACGGACCGCCGTGAACTATGACATTCTCCCAGATGATATTCTTAACAACTCCATCCCCATTGTTACTTTTCAGGAAGCACGCATCTGCTCGATTCAGGTAGAGATTGCGGTAGTGAATGTCAGAAATATTGGTGCCTGTGCCTAAGGAGCCAATGGCGGTCCCACCACTTAGATTGCAGTAGATATTCTCGATCAGATAGTTGTGCGCCAGAGACTTGACCGTGACACATTCATCGCCGTTGCTCACTTTCAATGTCATGGAACCACATGTTCTCTCCCCATACGTCGATGGCATCTGTCGCCCCCACTGATGTCACGCCGCGGATCAAGATGTTATATACCTCTCCACTGGAGACGGTATCAAAGACGATGTAGTAGGAGGGCGAGTCAACAAGTGCAAATCCATGCACCGAAAAATTGCTAACCTCTTGGATACGCAGCAGTCTCTCGCCGTAGGTCTCATTTTGCAAATATTCGTACCCAAAGCCCTGGATGGCCCCGCGGGAGTTGCCGCTGAAGAGTTCGAAGTCGTTGCAGTCACGGATCAGAATCATCTGATACGATCCGCGGTGTCCGCGCATAATCACACCGTCAAGCTGAATTGCAGAGGACTGGCCGTGCTTGAGCTCGATATCCTCGGCCAGCGAGTAGTTACCAGGTGGGATGTAGACCAGTCCCCCCACAAAGCAATTTCCCCAGGCATCGAGTAGGGGCTGCGAAATATCTGTCTTACCATCTGCGAGAGCTCCGTAATCGATAATGTTGCAGGTTTGATTCCTGGCTTTAGTGCTGTAGTCCACCAGTGGACCGACGGGACCAGATAGCTGCGCCCGTGCCAGAGTGGCCAAGAACAAAATATATGGTAAAATTATGGCTCGCATGATGACGTCTGACCATCAAGAGACTATCATGAGCAGTGATGGTAGTCTCTATATCCTCAACAAAATTCAGGATTGAGTGATGGGAGCATTCGGGAGAGCAAGTAGTACTTAAGTAGACATACAATTAGGGGGCTGAAGCGCCCGCCGGTGACGATCGCACCCCAAATGTGAGGGCTTCGCGTCAAATTGATTAAGGGACAGCACTATGGGCGGGCGATGACGAACCAAGTGGAGATTGGCGGGGAAGAGCAGGTAAGCGAGCCAAAACAGCAGACAAATTGCCGATGTAGTAAACGAACCCTGTTTTCATAGCCGTCCCTGATCACATGTGCAAGGCCTATCATGGCGTCTCGGGAGACTCTCCAGTGGAGAGGCCATAATAATGATTATTTAGTATTCATTCCTCCCAGTAGCTCTAATTATAACTAGCGGACGGCAGGGGTCCTAAGCGCAGGGGTACATGGATCAGACCACTCGTCATGTCTAACAACAGTATCAAACGTCGTAATACGATTAGAGCACAACGAAGGTCCCTAAATGACAGGATATATGAATTGGGTCGCGAGGGATGAGAAAGAAACGGCGCAGCAGCCAACATAATACGAAAAGCTCCTTCAGCCACTGCTATGCTTTTGCTAATCCGGTCAACGCCTACCGTTGTACTCCAAGTACATCTACTCTATATTTACATCTTTTGGGAGGCTTCTGGAAGAAAGATCGCACCAACTATTGGTGTTGTTACCAATCAAGAAAACGTCATGTTTATCCTTGATCTGATGGACAGGGGGCGGGGGAAGTATAACGAATATGGAACTCTTGATTGAACCTCCAAATTCGAAGATAAACCCCCGATTAATGCAGCTGATCAAGGACTCTGGGCTTGTACCTCTTATGTACTTGGATAATACAAAGAACCAGATGATGCACGTAATGCGGAACTCAACTGAACCTGAGTATCTCTGTCAAACAAGTTTCTCGCTATTATTGCCAAACAAACGATTCGTAGGTTGTACAAACCGTTGTTATATATGTGGGTTTGGCATGTGTACTCCACCCGCAGGAGTACATATCTCATATAATCCTAGCAACGGGCGATTGGAGACATTTCGTCAGATGTCCTGAACCTTCATGGAGGCTACCGATCTTTTGCTATTGCAACATCAATCTACAACGTGGGGGGACCCTGCACCTATTTCGCAATGCCTATAGCCATCGGGTCTTTGGAGATGAAGGACATTGTAAAGGCAATAATATTGTCCATTCATATATGCATGGTTCACATTATCAGGTGTTTCTTGAGAATCACCATTCTGTCTTTGTAATCCAGTTGAATTTAGAAATACATGATGAAGTTGGTTTCACCTGATCTTCGCTACTTGTATTTGATGGTAGGATGGCATTGGGGCATCCTGACTACTGGTAACAAGTCCCTACTAGTACTTCAAATACTAGACGAAACGAGTAGCAACTCCGGTGGATGATTAAATATTATAAACCATAGGGTAAATATCAAGCTCGTACTACTTAGACGCGAGACTTACAGATAGTCACGACAATGCATCATCCACACCAATACCACTTAACAAACACCAGCACCACTTGTTTATTATCCCTAAGAGGAGAATCCAATGGTCAGTTATCAAACCCAATATTTGCGTGGCCGATGAGACCTGCCAGTCACGTGATACATGTCAGTTGAGTCATACAACCATTGGGCCGGCAATTGGATCGGCAGTCGCTTCCATCAATAGTTCATGTCACGAGTCAGGGGATTTCCAGATTCTTCATCAACGCCTCATCCTCTGGTAAGATTTGATCTTCTTCAATATGACTTCTTGAAAATATGTCGAACAAAGCATGCTGGATCAAGAATCCCCGGGGGACAGTTCAGGTCGAGACTGTAGAGCAATGGGTTCCTGGCCGGGGGGAACTATTGGTACGGGTTGAAGCAGCCAGCTTTAACCCCATTGATGCCAAAATCCAGAGGTATCGTGCTCAAGTACCCGCCAGTCGGCCGTCAGACTAAGAATCCAGGTTGGATTTATTCCAATCTCAGTATCCCCTGATCCTCGGATTCACCTTTGCGGGAACGGTAGTCTCTACAGGGCCCGGGATAAATTCGGTGCAACCTGGCGACCGGGTGGTGGTGGCTCGCTGGGGCCAGCAGGCGAGCGAGGATCCCCGATTCGGTGCCCTCCAGATGTATGCACTGGCGCTTGAGCAGAACACCCTGCGACTAGAGTCCGAGACCACCTTTGCTGGTTCCGCCGGCCTGATCGCCAATCTGGCGACCGTGATCTCCGCCCTCACAATCTACATGGGTCTTCCGAAGCCGCCAGTCGCCGGCAAGAAACCATTCACGGGAAAGAAAATTCTCGTTTACGGCGGTTCATCAGCGGTGGGGGGCCTCGCGGTTCAATATGCGACGGATGCTGGGTATGGAGTTGTCACTACCTCGTCCGCGGCCAACAGATCCATGGTGGAGAAACGCAACCCGTCGCATATCATCGATCATAGCCGCCCGGACGAGGACGTGATCCGCGAAATCCGAGAGAATGGGCCTTACGAGGGAATCTTTGATGCAATCGGCTCCACCACGACAACCCAACGCATGGTGGCATTGCTGCGCGAAACGGGAGGCCGGTTCTTTTCAACCAGCCCTTCCCCTGGGGATGAGGCCATCCCTGCAGGTATAGAGAAGCTGTGGGCCGGATATTCTGAGACACTCGTATCTCAGGCTGCGCACCGCGAATTGCGCACATGGTACATGGACGCGTATTTACCGGCTGCACTGAAAAAGGGCACGATATGGCCAAATCCGGCATTGTGGCTCGAAGGAGGGCTTAACTCCGCCCAGAAGGCGTTGGACCTCCTCTATGGAGATCATATTAGCGGCCGAAAGGTTTTTATCAACCCACAAGAGTGAGGAAACCGTCATTCCGGAGACCATGCATCATCCTCTACTCCGGGTTGATACACAGTACGGATTCTGATGCGACTGTCGTTATGTATCCGTGCCTTTGAATAATATATCGTTGGGCGGGACTCATCTAAGAAGTCCTGATTATGTTGCGAGTAAACAGCAGAAATAGCATCATTCGACAAACTTGCCGAGAAGAAACCAGCATCCTTATAAAAAGTTAGGCCTGTACCTTATGTACATATGAGATGGAAGTGACGCTGAAATGGCGGATTTTGTCCAGATTGCGAAAATAGCCTGAAGGGATATTCGTCCGGATGAACAAGACACAGATCCAACATTGGCTAATGAAGCGCGACTTATTAGAAACCTTCTTCCGACCTAGCACGTAATCATTAACTTAGTACCGTATTCAGCGATATCGGGCGCTCCTGCCATGTTCGTCCAGTGAAAGCCAGTATCTCAGTCAACAAGAAAACTTCAGACTGCTGAGGAGAGCAGAATATATATATTACTCTAGATACTGCTGCGACGCACCTTTTCAGCCGAATTATAACCAATAGCATTAAGGGACCAGTTATCATTAGAATCAAGATCAAGATGGCCGTTTGAGATCCAACTGGCAATACAAATCACTAACTGATCACTAATATAAACTACTACTAAACTACATCTAGCTTGCTGCGATGGCTTATACTACAACTCATGCCTGGTAAGATAACTGTATTCCGTTCACTTATCTGTCGTAGTATATCCTTTCATTTAGGCCAGAAGCTGCACGATCTCTTTCTGTCCCCGCCAAACCGCAAACCGCAACGCCGTCCAATTCTTATTCCCGGATGCCATGGACACATCGGCGCCAGCGTCCAGCAAGAGTCGCACAATGTCTGCGTGGCCGCCTTCTGCCGCTGCTGCCAGTGCCGTGTAGCCATTATACCGACCTCCGGGAGCGTTCACATCCGCCCCGGCCGTCAAGAGTCGAAGGACGGTGGTGCGGTGACCGTTAAAAGCCGCGCCCTGGAGGGCTGTCACGCCATGATATCTGCAGGGTGGTGCATTCACCTCCGCACCAACGTGAAGTAAAAACTCTACCATCTCATCATAGCCACCAAACGCCGCGGCCTGCAGCACGGTCCGACCCCGGTTGTTTGCGGGGGGCGCGTTGATCTCCGTGACAGGCTGGTGTTGTAAAAGCCACTGTAAGATCTCGAGATGGCCTCCCTCCGCTGCGGCCTGCAGGGCGGTGCGCCCCACGTATTTGTGTGCCGGGTACTTGACGTCCGCGCCTGCGGCAACGACCAGATGGCGAACGATTTGGAAGTGGCCAGCGCCCGCGGCGAGGGTGAGGGCGGTTCGGCCGCCGTTGTTGCCCCCAGGAGCATTCACATCGGCACCAGCGGCTAAGAGCGTCTCGACCACCTTAAGATGACCGTTGAGCGAGGCTGCCTGAAGTGCGGTTTGGCCGTAGTAGCCCCGGGGGGGCTCGTTGGGGTTGCTTGATGGCTGAGACAAAAGAAGCTTCACTTCAGGTAGATCGCCTTGCGCAGCGGCCAGCTGGAGGGGAGTCCAGATTCCCTCCTCGTCTGGTTCCTCCAAGGAAGAACGCAGTCTTCCGTGCACTAGACTGGAAACTTGCGAAAGAGTCATGAAGGGGCAAAACACGTCTCCGTTGTCAGGATTTGCCCAGGGAGCAGATTCTTGCGAAGTCAGGCTTTACACCAACTAGTGCTTACGCGGTTATCACGGCATGATAAACAAGCAGGCGAAGATGAGGCTTGATTGCATCCCCGCCCAAAGGGTTCGTTGCTGATAAGCCCCAATATGCATGACCACGTATTACAGATGTAACGGGCGGAGCATTGTATTGAACATGACTGATTACAGGGCACCGTCAGGAATCGTCTACCTCTGGCCCAGTCCAAATCTCCTGAAGCCAATAGATTGAACTTGTCTCTCCGCCCGCTGGCTTGCTGAATGAAACGAAGACTAGGATCACATCGTCACCAGTAACGAGGATACCAAGCCTTTTTTTTTTTTTTTTTTTTCCTTT